>NW_026929279.1:0-37606 GCF_032062105.1 Saccostrea cuccullata | reverse complement strand
TCACTTCATTTATTTATACATGTGAATCATTTTAAGATTTTCAATTTTTATTTTTTTGACACTAAACATTCATTTTTTATTTAATTTTCAGCAACAAATAAATCACACGTAATATGCATATTGCGTTAGTGTAATTTTTGTCTACGACCTAAGTTACATGTACATGATTTTTTAATTTGATCCACAAAAAAAATATTATAATTTTTTTTTGTTTATTTTGATAATTAAATCTATTTCTTAATGATTTTTTACATTACATTAAATTTTTGTTACTTTATTCCTTGCATTATGTTGATGCATGGAGTGCAAGCTTTTAAAAAGGGAAATAACTGATGAATGTAAAGAAATTAGAATAAAATTTGGTATTTTCCGGGAGGGGTTTACTTTGTTTGTTTAATTCATGATAAAAAAAAAATATATTATACATTTATTGCATGATAGTGAGGGAAATATGAAGACTTTTTCAGCCAAGAAAAATATTTCCCGACTTTTTACCCAAAAAAATCATATTCCCCGAGGGCTTCGCCCGAGGGGAATATGATATTTCTTGGCTGAATAGTCTTCATGTTTCCCGAACATTCATGCAATCAATTGTTTATTATACAGAAACAAGCAAAACCTTTGAAATAAACATAAACTTTCAAATTAGGCACCGCTCGCAAATTCACTTTCATTTTTAACAAAACGTTACTAAAACTCTTTGGTCAACACATTATCATCAATTTTATGACGTAAACTTGGTATTGTGACGTCTACTATAACGATAATTTTTGCGGGAAAATGCACTAAGTATCCGAAGAGGTGGAATGTGATGAAAATCATGCTGACGGCCGGGAAATATGAAGTTTTACGACCCGATCACGTGAAAACTTAGAACCAATCAGATAATGCGTTGTTTAGAATATTTATAATGAGGTATAATAATATAAATACCGTATAATAGGCCCGAAAACAAGGTTGTGGACACTATACTTTCTTCGGGTAACAATCAAAGGGTTTGCTAGTGCATCCAAATATCCGTCGATCATAACTCATAAATCCATTTGGAGGTAATGCTAAACCTCTGTAGTTCTCTGTTTCTAAAATTCATATTGAATACTAGCACCAATTGATAAATGTGACTCCCGGAGCTCGAGAGGACTAGTACAAGGACATTACAGGTACTGACGCGGTCTATTTTTCAAGAATCAGGCAATTTTGCTTAAGGGGGATGTACAAGCCATATTGGATCTAGTCTGGTGTAAAATAAGAAATACCAAGAATGCGCTTAATACACTACTACACTAGCCCAAAGTTACTCAAAGTGTTAATGCACTAATAACCTACTGTTAGAGACCAAAATTAGTAAATAATTAAGTTTATTTTGTTTTAATTAGGAGGAAATTAATCATGTTAGAACTGCGCAGCTACAGCATTCACGAGATGAAAAATGCATTGAAAATGGAGTTAGTTTGATTCATTGATAATATGGCTACAACCATTTGTTTCGCTTTTTTCTTGTCATTATCCATAATTCTTGAAAATTTGATTTTTCATATGGGTGTCTTCCTGAGGCCATGTGTTTATTTCGTCCGCCATTCCTCTGTCACACGGAGTTCGAATAACATTGATTTTAGAATAAATGCGACCATAATAACATCAAGACAAGAAATTGCTAAGTAATAATCATTATGTTATATTACTTACTACTGTTATTTGTTGCATCGCATCGTCTGAATAATGAAAAAACGCGATTTTAACCCCACTCCAGCAAATCGGGAAAAACTGTTCTGTTTACAGCTCGAATTTCCTTGTTAATATTATTCCACTGAGCACGTGCTTGGCCTGTGCATATATCTGCTGTGGATAGATGCGTTTATTACCATGATTATATTTAATTTTTCATGGAACAAGTCTTGATAATTTGTTGATTTCTTTAAAACTCAAGAAAAAAGATAAAAAATGTCCTAAACATATGTGTTTACGTCGGGTCTTTTTTCTGTGGCGATAGAAGTTATTTTCAAATGGGGCACTGCAAGGAGGATGCTTAGCATTTAATTTGAAAAAGTTAAACAATATGCAGTGCATGAAAAACAAATTGTAATTACATGTCTTACATTCGAAAAGTTGGTACATATGTCTATTTTGTTCAGCAGTTAGACAGAAAAAATAGGCAGTTATAAGATTTCCTTCAGGCACCTCATATAAATAGCTAGATTGTTTGCAATGACCCACACATTGTATGGAGTAATGTTTGGACATAAAAAAGCATCATGTCTCATTATGTTATCAACGTTGTAAGCTCTCGCCCATTGAACACACGAAGCTGTTTCTTTGAAATTTAAAAGCAAGAACAATGTTTGCAAAGAAAGGTCCATTGCATATGCTATTTCTATCATCGCAAAAAACAGTGAGAGGCTATAGCCCCCCCCCCCCCCCGAAAATCCTATGTTTGTTTTTCAAAATAGTGCCAAAGATTCAAAAAGTTACATTACTTACAAAAAGTTGCATTACTAATTATGTGATGGAACATGTACTAGCCTTATAAGACCATTTGTTTTAAAAATATTTGGTTGCCCTCTCTCCCGATCTACTGCCTAGAAATGGCCCGACTCATTTTTTTTTTACATCCCATTACACGATATTTTTTTTCTTCCGTCAATAAATATGTTTAAATTTTAAGGAATTTTTTTCTCACCTATAAATACCGACCCAATAATTTTTCCCTGAGTTGGGAGGACCACCAAACGTCATTTTAAAGATGGTATAAAATATTTAATTATGTCCATTTTTTTTACTCTGTTAAATTGTAATTTTGACAAAACGGGCAAATAGAAAAAATGTTTTTTTTTTATTCATTAAATCCTCTAACCCACGCTGAATGATTTCATTCCTTTTCCAATGTTGCTCCGCTGTAATGAAATTGTATACGAGGGGTGATCAAAAAGTAAACGATATTTTAGGCATTTGATAGTTGTATTATTGTTGAAATATTCAAGTATTTTTCAAAGTGTAAATTGGAGGTCTTTGATAGCATATTGCTTAATTAAAAACACATCCCTTTTCAAACTTGCTTTCACCGGGCAACATAACAAGTATCATATTAACCATCTGCCTTCCTTCACTAAAACGATCTATCCAATCATTGATTGAATTTATAGGAAGTCATTTGTCTTAAAATATTGTGAACAAATTCTTATACGCTACTTCAAAGGCATTTTTAAGATATACCATAAATATTTTAGTCGTTTGTTGAACGAGTTCCACTGAGACAACCATTTTTCGTGACAAGTAGCTGCATAATGACGTCATTTTCACATTGTGAGCAAAACTTTATTCAGCATATGCTATTTACAGAACTTGTGTTTGGCTATGTCTGCACCAAATTTGTTTCTAATCTGAATTTTTTTTATAGATACACATGTATCGAGATAGTTCGCGAACTTTTTGATCACCCCTCGTACTAGTAGGTACTAAAACAAGGTCATTCATATCGATTTTATGTGTTTAATTTCTTTGTGTTTCAATGGTGATAATTAAACTTTTGACAGATATTATAAGTTATCTGTGGCAAACTTACAAACTATTAATTTTTAACTTTAATGGTGCTCATTTTTCCTTACCTGGAATCAAAGAGTTTAAGATTTTTTTTTTATCAATACGTACACTATTTAACAACTGTACAATAAAAATACTAAATAATAAATAACTTAAAGAAACACTATAACACATTTCCTCTTTTAAAAGTGTTCATATTATTTGAAATATTTTGCAACTGTAATTCTCTTCTACATTTAAAGATTGTTATGTCCCTCCATATTAAGAAGAGGTCTGGAAAACAAAATTCTGTACTAAAAATAGACCACGTGCTGCTATCCATGAACTACTTTCATGGTTCTTTACACTCTTTTTGAAAACAACGATACATTGTTTTGAACTTGAAATTATCATTTAAAAGTGCAAAATTTAGACATTTTCTCAACAAATGGTTGTAGAGAGAACATTAATGCACAGTTTGCGTATTTTTTTGGATTTTTTAAGGCTTTGCTGAATTCTGTAGCTGCGCAGTTCTAAGGAGCATATCAAAAGCATTTTTCTGCAAAAGTATAGATATTATATGCACAACATGCATTCAGTTATGCATATTTATTGTATCTTTATCATAAAGACTTAAAATTTGATCAAAATATAATGTATTTTAGCCATTAGAAGAAATGTTTACATTTCGTTCTCACTGCACTAAAGGTGGCCGTACATCCCCCTTAACATCATGTTAGGATTTTTACTCCAAAAAGGTATTTGCTCTCTGATCTCTATCTCTCACTCTTGGCGGGATCAACAATTATTGCAAAAACTTACTTTTTCCATAACCTGTGTCCATGAAAAAGTAAAGTAGAAGTTGTACGCTATTATATCAAATTACACCATTTTAAATTGTTCATTCCTACACAGGGAAAGATGACTCACATAAATTTGAAATAAGATTTACCTGACTTAATTAAGCTCATTTTAGATATTGTTCATACGTAGAACATGCTCTAACATATCCAATCAACAGAGTTATATTAACTGTGTATGCAGGTGATGAAGGTGTACTGCTGCACAAGCTAGGGAAAATGACGATTGTAAAGTTAAAGTAATCATGTTTATCAGATAGCTTGGTTGTTAGATTACCATTAACGTCTCATTCAATTAAAATATCCAAATATGATACAGTTGTGTCAGACTCTGTGGTACAGTGTACCTTTTACCTCAGGCTCACCGGGGTATACGTATCGACATAAGAATGGAAGTTACCATTGTTGATTGACAATACGCCGTCGATATATCTAAATATCGAGTTGACGGCCACAGCAAGTGTTTTATTCTTTTCACGTATAAGATTTTGGACAAATTCTGCTTCATTTGAATACAAAAAATGATCTAATAACGAGGCCTGTAGGAATTCCAATAGATTGTTGGAAGACCTGGTCTCCAAAAACCAAATAGGTATTATCAATCAGAAACTCAAGCATCTCTTTTGTGTCAACTTCAGAGTACTCAAGTGTACAATAAGAATGTGTTTAACAAGATAATTTTGCAAATGACTAATAACAAGGTCAGTAATTTCCGAGTTCCACATTTATTGAAGAAATTAGATATAATTATACATATAAGATTTTCAGGATTAAACAAGTTGTATTTTTTATCAAGTCATTCATTATTTGTTGTGGACCCCCTCCACCTGGGAAAATATCTTAGATCCGCCCCTGTAATTTATTCAAACAATAACTGCACGCTATTACTTCCACCGAAACAAGACAAAACTTTTTTGAAATTTATTTAATAATTAGTAAATCACAGTTTAAAAAAGTATTGTTGAACGGTACAAAATTTGATTTAAAATCATTGTATTGGCCTCATATGTATAACAAAGTAACCGTATGAAAATTAAAGTGTCTTCTATACAGATATTTGAATAATTTTCAAAATTCCCTTATAATAAAAATGTTCATTTCCAAAACCGTGATAGAGGCCATTCTATATTTCGCAAGTAAGATTATATGTAAAATTAACACATAATATGTTTTACCTAGTTATCCTAAACCCCAATAGTCCTTTGTTTTCTCTTATAAATTAATAAATTACATTCAATATAAAATGTTATCCATAGAGACATGCAGCTGTACAGTGTACGCCTTTGTGAACGCTAATATTTGAGGACAAGAACATTCCCTCTATATATAACAATTAAAACACTTTAAAAATTATCTTTTCAAAAATTAGAAATATTAAATGTGAAAAGAGAATTTCAAATACACAATTTTCAGCTCACTGGTTGATTATGAATTGATGATTTCTTTAACATCGTGAGACCCCCAGTTCAGCTGGAATTAGTATTCAATGTGACCATTGAAGTTTTTACTCATTTAACTTTTCTGAACTGGATCAGGGTAAAAGATAGGACCTCACAAACTTTGATTTATAATGACCAAACAATAACACTGTGTCAGATTTTCAAGGTTAACAGAAGTACACAGCATAGGCACTTGTTTCGTATGTACTGGACAACCTTATACATATTTTGGTAAAAAAAAAGTAGGGACGCCCCTAATACGAAACAAGTACCTGTAGTACATGTATACTGGGAATGAAAGAAATGGAGAACAAAATACCCCTGGTAGATGTAAATAAAAAGGCTTAGTAGGGTAGTCATCTTTAACAAAAAGTTTGTTTGTCCTCTCCCGACTCTTTGTAAACATGAAAAAAATTAGGGTATGTAGGTATGTGGGGAAATTTTTTTTTTTTTTTTAGAAAATTTCAACATCTATTGACGGAATGAGAAAAAAACAAAAACAAAAACTGGCCATTTCCGGGGGTTGGGGGGGGGGTGTTAAAAATTTGAGGAAAACAGACAGTTTTGTTTAAGATGGGCTAGTCTACATAATTAGGTATAATGACATTTCATACAAAATTATGCATGTATATTACTACCAATAAAAATAAATGAGTCAATAAACTAAAAATAGTACAGTGAATACGATATCCCCTTCCAGAGCCTACTATATACCCGATACAAATTGGAATTATATGAGTTTGAATATCAGTATAATATGGATATATGTATGTATTTAAATTTTGTAGATCAACAATAATCAACACATTGTGTTGGTTTTAAAGAAGAAAGCGCTTATCAACATGTATTAAATAACACTAGATTGTGAAATTGCGTAGTCCTGGTGTAGAGTCATTCTGGCGTCCAGTTGTTCTATCGTCTGAAATTGTCGTGCACCTGTTATGACGTCATGATCATGTGACACAATGTTTCTGGGAGACCTTTGGTTGTGATAACTTTCGTTATACCTATCTGTCTGGTATTTGTGTGACCCCTCATCACTACCTTTTGGGTAGCCATTGTAGGGGGGATGAATGTCATAATCACGCGCAAATGCCGGATTGTCATGATCATGTGTAAATGCAGGATTGTCATATGGCACTGAATTGGTATTTTCTGGCATGTAAAATTTCCGAGGGTGAGAATTTTTCCCTCTAGCGTTTCTTTGGATGTCAAATCCGCCATTGTCAACCTCACCCTCGTAACCACTGTCTGCTTTAGAGGATTCCGAACGGCCACTTCCGCTTCCCTGATATCTGTGAACAAATCTATTTCCGCTATAAGGCCCTCGAGGCTCAGAAGATGCTGCCACTCCTCTGTAATCGTTTGAAACAAAACTAGTCTCTTGAGTCATGTCACCTGATGTAGGAGCATGTAGCTCTACCGACACTTCATATTTTTTAGCGTTAGTGTTCCGATTAGAACGACCCCTGATTCGTCCTGTTTGTTCTCTTGACGTGTCACGTGGTGCAGGGATTGGCGCGTAATTTTGTTCCTCACATATTTGGTAATTTTCGTAATTGTAAGGTTTTTCCTCTGCAATTTCCTCCTCAAATGTCCATCCAGGTAAAATAACTTGTAATTCATCTAGGGTAAAAGAGGTATCAAAATATAATTTTTTTTTATAGTTTCTAGATGTACTGACATTCTACACTCTTCATTCAAGAAAAATGAAACAACAAGATATTTATGAAAGCTTGTGCTTTTCCCCCATCTCTAACGTAATAAGACCCATTCTGTTAAACATAAATACAATATGACTCATATATCTCGGTACTCACCACGGGGTAACACGATAATACGTGTGTCTCGAGTCTCACGATTTGCTTCTTCATAATCCCGAATTCGAATTTCTGAAGAAGTGATGTCATCAAATGAAAAACGCATTCGAGAAGCCTGCAAATAAATTAAATTTTGATAGTAGTTGAAATAATTTTAAGAACATTTGAACAGTTAAAATGAAATTCAAGTATGATTAATAGTATTTGGAATATTATTTCTGAAATGTCCATTCATTAAGGTATTTCTATCCTCCTATGATATCATAGGTTTTTGCAAAAACTGTAATTAATTTAAATTCATACCCAATAGAACAAAGTTTTTTGAGAAAAAAATGCTTTTCTATAGGTGTAATGATAAATAATGTTAAGTAATAGAATTTTTAAAATGTATATTTTCATTATATAATCAATTACCAGTATTCAAACTTTGAAAAATTGTGACAAGGGCAATAACTCCTTCTCAGATATCTCCATTCAGACATTTTCTTTATTGTACTATTTTGTACTATTTTGTAAAATAGTTTCTCTGATATTCACATTTCAAAAGTATCTTATAAGTACCAAGTATTTTGGAACTCTTAGCATCAGAATTATGCATTTCAACCAGTTTTTACATTAGGCCAGGTAAAATTAATCTTTAGATTCTCATCCTAATTTGCAAAAAAATTGGGGCGGGTGGGCGGATTTTATTTTTTATTTTTTATAATTGTTAATTTATATATAGGCCTAAGTATCAACAAAACAATGGACGCCCCGTACACATTTTTTTTTTATTACCTTAATGCAAATATGAATAGATTTAATTCTTTTCATATTCTTTTAAATATTTAAAGAAAATTTTTGCTTTAAAAGTTAAATATTTATTGTTAATTAACAAATTATCAAGTACACATTATACGGCACATCCTGAACAAAATGAGGTGGAGATACCAATAAATTGTGTATGCGTGACTTCTTATTTTGCAAAATCTAAATAAATGTTCTAATAATTATTCTACTGAAAAATCTTGGCCTTCTCTTAAGTCTGTCTAAGATGTTATAGATTTTTTTTTTATTTCAAAGCTAAGTCACACAGCTGGAGATCGTTATATATAACTTGACCAGGTGTCATTTTCCTCGTCTATTTTTACTTAGTTACAATCTCTCTACATACTTGCTCCTGCCAGTGATGGTATCTATATGTGTTTATGCTATTTTTTCTTCTCTGCCATCTCTATACTGACAAATTATCTTTTCCTTACACATTTAAACTGCTTTTATTGCCGATTTTTCTCCATTCTTCACATGGCGTTTTTGCTATAAATGGCGAAACGCGACTTTTAATACAGACGGGAGATAACTCTTAAACTTTGACCCAAATTCTTACTGAATAAAAATACATGAAAATACCCAAAAATGAAAATAAAAAACATCGGGGCGGGCGGGGATGAGAATCTAAAGATTAATTTTATATGGCCTTATATTTACAATACCATTTTCAAAAAAAATTATTTAAATTTAATGTTTTCATGTTGATATACACTTCTGTTTATTTATGTCTCCCATCTTAAATAATATGGCGATCCATAATATTTTTTGCAATAATTGGTCATATTAAAATAAAATAAATAAAATAAATAAAAATAAATGCAGTTTTTATACTGTGAACCATACAAATTGTGAGGGTGGAAAAACCTTAAGGAATTTGGAGTATCCCAACATTTTTTTCAAAGGGATATTTTGTGAAATATATACTTTAATCAAGAAATTAAAGAATATCCATGTATTTTCTCTATGGGATACCAAGTAGTCTGATTATACTTCATTTGTTTGTGGGCTTAAGAACTTCATTTGTTTGTGGGCTTAGGAACTTCATTTGTTTGTGGGCTTAAGAACTTCATTTGTTTGTGGGCTTAGGGATTTTATTTGGTATGTGGGCCTAGGGACTTCTTTTGTTTGTGGGCTTAGGAACTTCATTTGTTTGTGGGCTTAGTGAATGCAATTGTTTGTGGGCTTAGTGACTTCATTTGTATGTGGGCTTAGGGACTTCATTTAGTAAGTGGGGTTAGTGACTTTATTTGGTATGTGGGTTTAAGGACTTCATTTGGTATGTGGGGACGACTGTGGACTTAGGGACTTCATTTGTATGTGGACTTAGGGACTTCATTTGGTATGTGGGCTTAAGGTCTTCATTTGGTTTGTGGGCTTAGGGACTTCATTTGTATGTAAGCTTAGGGACTTCATTTGGTATGTGGGCTAATGACTTCATTTGGTATGTGGGCTTAGGGACTTCATTTGGTAGGAGGGATAAAAGGGCTTAATCATTTTTCTAATTTTTATACACATTACCTTCATTTCCCATTTGATTCCTTGATGTCTGAAATCTCCTGGGTAACGAATCACCAGGTCTCCGAATTCACAGTCTGTGTACTTATATCTAGAACTGGTACCACCCCTAACTACATCATAGTACAACCGACGTACAATATCACTGAACATAAACTGGAAGAGATAAAAAAAATGAATAAATGTAGCCATTACCCCAATATTAAATCATGTAAAATTCATTGAACAATTATACTTCTGATATATATATATATATATATATATATATATATATATATCAATTTCACTTGTTTTACCTAATCAAATAATAATTTGCATATTTTCAAATTTTTATGACATAATTCAATCTGATAAATCTTCAAATCAAAACATTAATTAAGTTTTCCCAGCACATTCAAGAAAAAAGATGTTTGCTACTGTAAACTACATTTATTTACAATATTACAGGTATTGTGAATAATTCTCATTATAACATATTCAGGATAAGTGTGTTTTATAAATCACCTACAACTGGTTTGATTGTTTTTCACATTTTCTACTGTACCTCTAGTACAAAAGGTTCCCCTCGTCTCATGATCCGCTTGGCCGCATCTATCCCCATCAGAAGTCGACCCAGGATCTTAGGGTGGGTCTGGTTAATCATCACCGTCCATTTCTCTACAAACACAAATATATATATTTTACAATTTAGTTACAAAGTCTCAAGTTCATCTTGATGAATATGATGTTCAACATTAATTTATTTTGTAAAGATATTGATTCAATGAATCCACCATCTAAATGAGTAACCCACAAAATCACATACCCACAAAGTGACAAACCAGTATTAATACCGACACCCAAAATAAAAAAAAAATATTCCACTGTATCTTATCAGAATGTCAATCATTGTTTATGGATTCTAGTTGATTTAATTCCTCACCTCTCTGCACTGAGAAGAAGCAGTTGATGGACTGAAATCCGGATCCCGCCAAAACAACGGGCTGGACTACTAGAGGGCGCTTTAATAGTTCAGCTCGGAAGGTCTCCAATTCATCACTACTACCCATCCGGTAAATCCTAGTAAACAGAAAAGGTATAATACATTGGAATTACAAGCACATGTCAGACATTTTTGTTGAAACTTAAAGCATAAGGGTTTCTATAATGACTATCAAAACTAGAGGTACCGTGAACACTGCCTCCCATATGATTATGAATCCCATGATTATAATGGTAAAGTCCATGTTTTGCTCAATGAGACACGAAATAAGTGTTGGATCAAAACGTAAAGTAGGAGGTGCACAGTGGCACGATGTAACTAAGATTCTTTGAAAGGTTTAATCAATTAAGTTTCATTCAGTGGTAAAAGAGTAGTTGTGGTTAAAAGATAGGTACCCTAAAATATAAAATACAAATGGATCAGCATCCAGAGCAGTCTACACATGCACTCACTTTTCAAGCAGGGGTATACTCGGATATTGACAAATTTATCATTTTAATGATAAGCTTTGTGAAGGTTGACTTCAAGTTACCTCTTTCTGGGTAGAACGTTGACCATGGCGGCGGAGGATTCCAGCAGGAGTTCCTTCCCCTCCCTGAGTGGTTTGACCAATCCGTAGAGGACATTACCATGTCTCATCACCTCCTCCTCCCGCGCTATGATCAGCGCCTCCTGGTGTTTATTCATAGTGAGGCTGTAAAACAAAATAAAGTATTAGCATCATAACCAATGAATACAACATAGGCATCGGAATTAACAAATTGAAAGTGGCCGGGTTGGAGGGGGTGGGACTAATTGAAAGTGGGGGGGGGGGGGGGGCTAACCCAACAAAAAAAGGTAAACCCCAATTTCCAATGCCTATATAATTTCTTTATCTTTGCAAAAAAGTTGGGGGGGGGGGCTAAGTCCCCTTAGTCCCCCACCCCATCCCCAGTTCCAACGCCTATGTTCACTTGGTACAATGTACCTCTGACACTGTTTGAAGGAAATGGCAGGGGGTCAGAGGAGGGGGGGGGCAGAGTAGGGAGATACTCTGTATAATTGGAACTGGGCAGACCATGACTTAAGATGATGAAAAAATTGTTTTTTATTTTCTGGTTTGTCTTCTTTTTTTATTTTGATAACATATCCCATGGGATATTGTTTCATTATAACATTTTCCTAATTCTGTTAAATGTTTATTTACATGTATTTATTTGACCCATAGGGTAAAAAAAGGTTCACTTTTTTAGGTCAGCAATAAATCTGGTCTTTTATTTGTCATGTCTCCAGGGGGTTGAAAACTGACCAAACTGAACAAAGAGACAAATTGTGTAGTGTCAACATCAATTTCACAAACATTTATCAAGATTTGAGTTGATTAGCAGGTTTTACAGGGTCGATTTGCGCTAGTTAAAGTACAAAATACATTTTCACACTTTAAATTGCCATTTTGCTCTAAAATTTACAAATTACATCTACACTGGTTCAGACTAAATAACATAAATGCCTTCAAATTTTCTAAAGTAGAAATATATATAATGTTAAAAAATTTACATCTACAGTTAGCTCTCTTACTTGTCTTTATTTCCAAGATATTCATAAATTATCTCTGATATGCTGAACATTAAATTTGTGTGGTTTGCTTCAACAATCAGTACAAATTTACTGCATGGTTTAAAATTAACTTATTAGTTCAATCTTAATGGTGATCATGGTGATAATTTTGTCAATGTTTAGAGTATATTTTATATTTTCATGCTAATAAAATAGATTAATAGAACAAATCTCTCTCTCTCTCTCTCTCTCTCTCTCTCTCTCTCTCGACCAAATTCCACTCTGTGTAACACATTGTACATATATAACATGTGTATATAGTATACATGTGTAGGTATTCAACAACTGTTCAATAAATAATGTGAACCTCCCACACTACATTTTAGATACAATGATGATCATTAAAGCATGTGGAATTTAATTTCAATAGAATAAGCGAGGATCCTATTTTTCCCAGGTAAGTCACACCTGTAGTGAATCATTAATTAAAGCGCCCTGAAAAATACCTGACATTCCATCTACATAACTGTATATAATGTAAGATCCGCCACTATATTTTCCTCACACAAATAATCGTATCTTTCTTTGTGAAATCCTATGATTCCAAGTTTGAATATATACCTGCACATTAGTAATTTTACAAAAACGTTATTATCAGATAGAAAGATATAACCCAATCAATACGCAGAGGTATGTGTTTGACGATTTGACCTATTTTTCTGTCCCAACCAGACAAACATATTTGAGATCAGTTTTTCCCAGTCCCTTGTCAGTATTTAGAGACTTTTTTGGCAAAAGAAATCATGGAAGACTTTGTTTTAAAAGCTTACCTGTTTATGTGATAAACATTTTTCACTTTTTTCTTTCCTTTCAGTTCAAAAAAGACAGAAAAATCCTGAGTTTATTTGTACACACGTCGAACTCCCCAGGTGAATTATTTACGTTTTGTGCGGTATATTTCAAACACTTACCTGTATTGTAACAGTTTACCAGAAACGATCGGAAGTAATCTTTCCGGAAAGAAATCGCACAAAAATGACAACTTATTCAGTTATTCAAATCGTCCACAGGTACTTGGCTCTTGGATTATAAATATGTACATGTATATATCTTATTGATATGTATTTTTTTTTTACATATCATTAAGGTACATGTACGAGGGTTGTTAGAATCTGAAAAGTTCGCGGACAAGTCCTAACCACTAAAACTCTCCATATGTAAACTTTACCTATTTTCAAATTAATGTACAAAGATTTGGTGTTTTCCGGTAATCCTTAAAAAAGATAGTTGTAGCTATTTTATTTTGATAAAACATGCTTCACGGAGCATGCTTCGTTTTCGCACGTACGTTCACATTACATCTACATGTAATTATCATGATTATATTGATATTAACAAGCTAATTCTAGCAATGCCCAATGATTTTTAAAGAGTCAAAAAATTGTTAGTTTTTTATGTCCATTGTGTAAAGTATGACCCACTGATTCCATATCAAAAATCATTTCTTAAATCGGGTGAAAATTGAGCTTTTAATGAATGTTTAAAAAATGCAGAATTCTTACAGAGTTATCCATCTTTCCGAGGAAAATGATTGGAAAGTGTACATCAGCAGATTAAAAGCAGATAATGCAGGAATACTAGATCAAAACAATTTTAGAATATAACCTATGTACCAGTTTGTTAATTTTATCTAAAATTTCATAATTTTCTCGTGCCACTGTTGAGACATAGAAGAAAATATGACACAGAATGTGAAATGCAAGAGTTGTCTTCCTTTGTTTTCTTTATTTATACAGAATAGCTTATGTCTCATTATTCGTATGCTGTGTTGTCATTTAAAGAAATAAACTTAGCAATAAAAATCAAAGTATGATTTTAAATGAAGTTTTCATTTGACTTTCACTGTTTTCTTCACCAATGTAAGTCAATCTTGAAATTTATTCTTGTTCACTTTGAGATGAACCCTACTTTCGTTTTCGCGCACGAAATAGTCTTTGAACGGAATTTCATTATTAAAATGCTTCAGGATAGTTCAAAAACAAGAATATAACATTGTATCAGCTTGACAATGAAGTAAACAGACCATCAGACGTTCAATTCACGTTGTGTACATTTTTTCTACACACGTGTTGGCTGGCTGCTACAATCCGAATTTGCTCCAGTAGGCCTTAGAAAATTCGTGTGGCGAACAAGAACGGTTGAATACTTGCCTGTAAGTGATATGCATTTGTAGTGGTATATCAGAAGAAGTTATTTTTGCATGTTTTGACACTGTACTCGTCCGTATATGAAAATTAGAGATTTTTAAATTTTTCAATCTATTTTTAAAACGACTAATCGCGCCATACTTCAAACATTCAGGGTTGGAAATGCTAGGGGGCATCTCAAACTTCATAGAAAGGTCATCAAAACGTTTGAAAACACGAGGGAAAGTAGTGTATTAAGCCGTACTTTTTAAGCTCTTTTTTGATACGGAATCAAAACGAGGCTGAGGAAATCTGGAAAGTTATCTCCCCCTTGCTTGGGCATTGCTACTAATTCAGAGAATTCGTGTCCCCCGCTTAGGGAAAAAGTCGGCTCCCCTGACTGAATTTGTAGAATTATTAAATGTATACATGTATACTGAAGCAAATAAAATACATGTATGTCAATATGCATATAAAGATTTGATTGCTTATTCTTCATTATGTGTATAGAAGATTTCTTTATATGGAATTTTTATCACACTGAATTGATGATTTTATAACCTCATAAATTTTTCATTTCACATGCTGAATACTATCATTTAGTTAAAAAAAAATTATTTAAAAAAAAAAAAAGAAAGATTCGACCGAGATTTGATCCCGAGACCTCTCACACTGGAAGCGAGAGACATAACCACTAGACCACGGAATCGCTTTACTCGGTATGAAGTATATGCAGAAGTGAAGTCACATACATGTATATATTCATGTTTTCATGTTCGGTTTTCTAAAAATTTTACACAATCCATGGTGTTTGATTTATTTAGCCTTTATTAAACAGTTCTAATAGATGTAATAAGAACATAAAGTCCGCCGAGAACCTGTTTTATACGCAATAACTCTCCTCATGCCCCTGCGCTAAAAATAGCGACATGTAATACTATAAATACTAATAAAACAAACGGGGCGGGGCACTTTTCAGAGGGGCGAGAGACATCCTAGGGAGTTTTGATATAAAATTACATTGCATAAGCTCAAAATCTTCTTGAAATATCGCCCGGAAATAATAGTATTTCACACAGACAGAATGTATAAATTTACGACCTTGAACTTTGACCTTTTGACCTCAAAATCAATAGGGGTCTTCATTAGGCCACAGGGAGTTGCTATATAAAATTTCATTGCAATAGCTCAAATGGTTCTAGAGATATCGTGTGGAAACGAAAGTGTTTTAACAGACAGAATTTGCTTATTTATGACCTTGACCTTTGACCTTTTGACCTCAAAATCAATAGGGGTCTTCTTTTAGTCCACAGGGAGTTGCTATGCTAAATTTCTTTGCAAAAGCTCAAAGGGTTCTCGAGATATCGTGTGGAAACGAAAGCGTTACAGACAGACAGAAAGACGGACGGACCCACGAAATGCAGGTTATGTGACTGACAAATTTATGTGACTTTTTGTCCCCCGCTTGAAAAGTGGGGGATATTAATTTGGGTTTGTCCGTCCGTCCGTCCGTCCGTCCGTCTGTCCGTCCGTCCGTCCGTCTTTCTGTCTGTCTGTAACGCTTTCGTTTCCACACGATATCTCGAGAACCCTTTGAGCTTTTGCAATGAAATTTAGTATAGCAACTCCCTATTGACTAAAGAAGACCCCTATTGATTTTGAGGTCAAAAGGTCAAAGGTCAAGGTCATAAATAAGCAAATTCTGTCTGTTAAGACACTTTCGTTTCCACACGATATCTCTAGAACCATTTGAGCTATTGCAATGAAATTTTACATAACAACTCCCTGTGGCCTAAAGAAGACCCCTATTGATTTTGAGGTCAAAAGGTCAAAGTTCAAGGTCGTAAATTTATACATTCTGTCTGTGTGTAACACTATCATTTTCCGGGCGATATTTGAAGAAGATTTTGAGCTTATGCAATGTAATTTTAAACCAAAACTCCCTAGGACGTCTCTCGCCCCTCTCAAAGTGCCCCGCCCCGTTTGTTTTATTAGTATTTATAGTATTACATGTCGCTATTTTTAGCGCAGGGGCATGAGGAGAGCTATTGCGTATAAAACAGGTTCTCGGCGGACTTTATGTTCTTATTACATCTATTAGAACTGTTTAATAAAGGCTAAATAAATCAAACACCATGGATTGTGTTAAAATTTCAGATACCAAACATGAAAACATGAATATATACATGTATGTGACTTCAGTTCTGCCATATACTTCACCTCATGTAAAGCGATTATGTGGTCTATGGTTATGTCTCTCGCTTCAAATGTGAGAGGTCCCGGAATCGAATCTCGGTCGTACCCAGTTTTTTTTTTTTTTAAATAGTTTTTTTTTTACTAAATGTGAGTATTCAGCAGGTGAAATGAAAAATTTATGAGGTTATAAAATCATCATTCAGTGTGATAAATATTCCATATAAAAATCTTCTATACACATAATAAAGAATAAGCAATCAAATCTTTATATGTATATTGACATACATGTATTTTATTTCCTTCAGTATACATGTATACATTTAATAACTCTACAAATTCAGTGGGGAGCCGACTTTTTCCCTAAGCGGGGGACACGCAAATTCTCTGAATTGGCTTGTTCCAAAAAAATTATGTGGCGCAAAACATGATACATGGGGTGAGGGAATAATTTTCAAAACCTTTTGACGGACGTCCATATACGGACAATATTGTCCGTATTTTTTTATGTGACACTTCTTTAGAATGATTTTTTAAGTCACATAACACTCATTTCTGCTAAAAAAAATCAAATTTGTATGTGACAGTCACATAAAACAAAAGAGTCACATAAATCTTAAATGGGCACAAAAACTGTCACTTAACCATTATTTGGTGAGAACAGACGGACGGACGGACGGACGGACAAACCCAAATTAATATCCCCCACTTTTCAAGCGGGGGACAAAAATTGCACAGTTGCAGCGCAAAATGATGAACGATATTTTGCCCATCGCTACAGTTTTCATGAAACATCACTTGGCGAAATTTTGAATAAAATTGGAGGGTTTATGACTGTTTTTGTCCCCCGCTTGAAAGTTGGGGGATATTAGTTGGGTTTGTCCGTCCGTCCGTCCATCCATCCATCCATCTTCTGTCTGTCTGTAACGCTTTCGTTTCCACACGATATCTCGAGAACCCTTTGAGCTTTTGCAATGAAATTTAGCATAGCAACTCCCTATGGACTAAAGAAGACCCCTATTGATTTTGAGGTCAAAAGGTCAAAGGTCAAGGTCATAAATAAGCAAATTCTGTCTGTTAAGACACTTTCGTTTCCACACGATATCTCTAGAACCATTTGAGCTATCGCAATGAAATTTTACATAACAACTCCCTGTGGCCTAAAGAAGACCCCTATTGATTTTGAGGTCAAAAGGTCAAAGTTCAAGGTCGTAAATTTATACATTCTGTCTGTGTGTAACACTATCATTTCCGGGCGATATTTCAAGAAGATTTTGGGTTTATGCAATGTAATTTTATACCAAAACTCCCTAGGACGTCTCTCGCCCCTCTCAAAGTGCCCCGCCCCGTTTGTTTTATTAGTATTTATAGTATTACATGTCGCTATTTTTAGCGCAGGGGCATGAGGAGAGTTATTGCGTATAAAACAGGTTCTCGGCGGACTTTATGTTCTTATTACATCTATTATAACTGTTTAATAAAGGCTAAATAAATCAAACACCATGGATTGTGTAAAATTTTGAGAATACCGAACATGAAAACATGAATATATACATGTATGTGACTTCAATTCTGCATATACTTCGTTTCGTATAAGGCGACTCCGTGGTCTAGTGGTTATGTCTCTCGCTTCAAATGTGAGAGTCCCGGGATCGAATCTCGGTCAAACCTTTCTTTTTTTTTTTAAATACTTTTTTTTTTTTACTAAATGATAGTATTCAGCATGTGAAATGAAAAATTTATGAGGTTATAAAATCATCATTACAGTGTGATAAATATTCCATATAAAAAAATCTTCTATACACATAATAAAGAATAAGCAATCAAATCTTTATATTGCATATTGACATACATGTATTTTATTTCCTTCAATATACATGTATACATTTAATAATTCTACAAATTCAGTCCGGGGGAGCCGACTTTTTCCCTAAGCGGGGGACACGAATTCTCTGAATTAGCTTGTTATGTTCCCCAAACGGAGTTTGGGAACATATTGTTTTTACTCTGTTTCTTATTATTATGTTCCCCAAACGAAGTTGGGGAACATATTGTTTTTACTCTGTTTCTTATTATTATTATTATTATTATGTTCCCCAAACGAAGTTGGGGAACATATTGTTTTTACTCTGTTTCTTATTATTATTATTATTAAGGTCTTCCGTCTCCAACGGAAGACCTTATTGTTTTCGTTCGGTTTCTTTTCTCTCTATTTTAAGGTCTTCCGTCTCCAACGGAAGACCTTATTGTTTTCGTTCGGTTTACTTTTTCCCTATTATTATTATGCTCCAAACGAAGTTGGGAACGTGTTTGTTTTACTCTGTTTCTTATTATTAAGGTCTTCCGTCTACACGGAAGACCTTATAGTGATTCTACTGTTTCTTATTATTAAGGTCTTCCGTTTCCAACGGAAGACCTTATTGTTTTCGTTCGGTTTCTTTTTCTCTATTATTATTATTATTATTATTCTTCCAACCGATTTTGTGCACGCGATTTCTCGAAAACGGCTCGGCCGATTTACATGAAAATTTCATATGTGATAGCTTATTAACCGATCTTGATAGGTTTTTGATCGTTTTAATGACGTCACTTCCGGTCGTGAGATATGGACAATTTTCTGATTTTAAAATGCAATTTTGTCTTGATTTAGTAGCGAAAACTGCTATAGATATGAACTAAAGATTAATTGGAGATGATAGTTCATGACTTATAGCGTTGCAGAATTGCCTTGCCGTGCGTCGTCAGTACTTCCGGTCGATACCGGAAGTGAATTTAAAAATCGCATTTTTTCAACTTTTCTTTTTTAATATTTTTGTTGTAGAATTGAATAAAGACCCTTTTGCAGAAGCGAAATATGTAATTTGTTTGAAAATCGAAAAAGCCAATCTCGAGATATTTGCGTTAGAAAACTTGAAGCGGCGATCCCAATGGCGAAATGGTTAGCGCGTTGGATTGTCACGCAGGCGACCCGGGGTTCAATCCCCCGGTATGACTCAATTTTTTTTATCATTTTTTCTGCTAGATTTTTCGATATTTTCAAATTCTAAACCATTTGGAACAATATATTATAAACTTTTAAGCATATCTTGCGTAATAAGGGGTCACAAGGGGCCAGAATGTCAAATCTTTTACGCTTTATATCTCAAAAAGCTGGAACATTTTGATAAGCAATATTGAACAAAAGATGTTCAGAATAATGTTCTAAACAATATGCATACTTTGAATTTTTGTAAAACGGTCCCGTTAAGGACTTGTAGGGGTGGCCCCTAAATATTTTCAATTTAAGCATATCTCCACAACGAATATAAATCTCTGAGAACAAAAAATCTTCAAAATCATAAGAATATTTCAAGATAAAGGGGCTGTTGAACAAAAAATCTTCAATATTTTGATCATTACAAGCAAAAGTATTCATCTTATCAATTTAATATTGATAAGATTTTGATCAAGAAAATGGGGCTGACCCCTATTTTAATAAGCAATATTGAACAAAAGATGGTCAGAATGATGATCTAGACAATATGCAAACTTCAAATTTTGGGCCAAAAGTCCCCTAAATATTTCAATTTAGCTATCTCCACAACAAATAAAAATCTCTAATAAGTGTTGAACAAAAAATCTTCAAAATATTTTGTTGACCCCTAAATTAGGGGCTCATAGGGGCCAAAAGTCTTTTATCTATAACTCTCTAATGATCAATATTTTGTTATACATTACTGAAGCAAAAGTATTTATCTTACCGATTTGCAACAATATATGATGATATTTTAATAATATATTACGTAATAAGGGGTTAAAAGGGGCCAGAATGTCACATCTTTGACGCTTTATATCTCAAAAAGGGGGAATATTTTGATTAGCAATATTGAACAAAAGATGTTCAGAATAATGTTCTAAACAATATGCATACTTTGAATTTTTGTAAAACGGCCCCATTAAGGACTTGTAGGAGTGGCCCCTAAATATTTCATTGAGCATATCTCCACAACGAAAAGAAATCTCTGAATAAGTGTTGAACAAAAAATCTTCAAAATCACAAGACCTTTCATTTGATATCAAGAAAAAGGGGCTGACCCCTCAAATTAGGGGCTCATAGGGGCCAAAAGTCTTTTATCTATAACTCTCAAACGATCAATATTTTGTTATACATTACTGAAGCAAAAGTATTTATCTTAACGATTTGCAACCATATATGATGATATTTTAATAATATATTACGTAATAAGGGGTCACAAGGGGCCAGAATGTCACATCTTTGACGCTTTATATCTCAAAAAGGGGGAATATTTTGATAAGCAATATTGAACAAAAGATGGTCAGAATAATGTTCTAAACAATATGCATACTTTGAATTTTTGTAAAACGGCCCCATTAAGGACTTGTAGGAGTGGCCCCTAAATATTTATATGTAGCATATCTCCACAACGAATAGAAATCTCTGAATAAGTGTTGAACAAAAAAGCTTCAAAATCACAAAACCTTTCATTTGATATCAAGAAAAAGGGGCTGACCCCTCAAATTAGGGGCTCAGAGGGGCCAAAAGTCTTTTATCTATAACTCTCTAATGATCAATATTTTGTTTTACATTACTGAAGCAAAAGAAATTATCTAAACGATTTCGAACAATATATGATACAATTCCGATCATATGTTACGTAATAAGTGGTTGCAAGGGGCCAAAATGATATATGTTTTTTATGCATTTCGTTTCGAAAAGAGGGAGCATTTTTATAAGCAATATTGAACAAACGATGCTCAGAATATCGTGATAAAATTCTTTAACTTAATGAAGAAAACTTAATGTCATTCTCTTTTAACGATTATCTCAGTCAAAATCACATCTCATCTTATCGAGAAATTCAACGGAAGACCTACTCGTTGCTCGCAACGAGATCTCATCTAGTTATTATTATTATTTTTCTTACCGATTTTGTGCACGCGATTTCTCGTAAACTACTGGGCCGATTCTCATGAAACTTTCACATCTGATAGGTACTGATCTGAACCTTATTGGAAATTTTTTTCGTTGACGTCGTCACTTCCGGTCGTGAGATATGGACAATTTCCTGATTTTAAAATGCAATTTTGTCTTGATTTAGTAGCGAAAACTGCTTAAGATATGAACTGAAGATTAATTGGAGATGATAGTTCATGACTTATAGCGTTGCAGAATCGCCTTTTCGTGCGTCGTCATTACTTCCGGTCGATACCGGAAACGAATTTAAGAAACGCAATTTTTCAACTTTTCTTTTTTAATATTTTTGTTTTAGAATTGAATAGAGACCCTTTTGCAGAAGCGAAATATGTAATTTGTTTGAAAATCGAAAAAGCCAATCTCGAGATATATGCATTTGAAAACGCGAAGCGGCGATCTCAATGGCTAAATGGTTAGCGCGTTGGATTGTCACGCGGGCGACCCGGGTTCGATCCCCCATGTGACCAAAAAATTTTATCATTTTTTCTGCTCGATTTTTCGATATTTTTAAATTTTAAACCAATTGGAACAATATATTATAAACTTTTAAGCATATCTTGCGTAATAAGGGGTCACAAGGGGCCAGAATATCAAATCTTTGACGCTTTATATCTCAAAAAGGGGGAATATTTTGATAAGCAATATTGAACAAAAGATGGTCAGAATAATGTTCTAAACAATATGCATACTTTGAATTTTTGTAAAACGGCCCCAGTAAGGACTTGTAGGAGTGGCCCCTAAATATTTTCATTGAGCATATCTCCACAACGAATAGAAATCTCTGAATAAGTGTTGAACAAAAAATCTTCAAAGTCACAAGACCTTTCATTTGATATCAAGAAAATGGGGCTGACCCCTCAAATTAGGGGCTCAGAGGGGCCAAAAGTCTTTTATCTATAACTCTCTAACGATCAATATTTTGTTATACATTACTGAAGCAAAAGTATTTATCTTAACGATTTGCAACAATATATGATGATATTTTTATAATATATTACGTAATTAGGGGTCACAAGGGGCCAGAATGTCAAATCTTTAACGCGTCATATATCGAAAAAGGGGAATATTTTGATAAGCAATATTTAACAAAAGATGGCCAGAATAATCTTCTTAAGAATATGCATACTTTGAATTTTTGTAAAACGGCCCCATTAAGGACTTGGAGGAATGGCCCCTAAATATTTCCATTTAGCATATCTCCACAACAAAAAGAAATCTCTGAATAAGTATTGAACAAAAAACTTCCAAATCACAAGACCTTTCATTTGATATCAAGAAAAAGGGGCTGACCCTTTCAAATTAGGGGCTCAGAGGGGCCAAGAGTCTTTTATCTATAACTCTCTAATGATCAATATTTTTTTATAAGTATCATGAGAAGCACAGATATTCATCTTAACGATTTGCAACAATATATAATAATAAATTTTTATCATATGTTACGTAATTAGGGGTTGCAATGGACCAAAATGCTATATCTTTTATGCTTTATGTCTCGAAAAAGGGGAGTATTTTCATAAGCATTATCAAACAGAATATCGTGATAAAAATGAGAAACTTTAACTTTAACTAGAGAAAAACTCAATGTCATTCTCTTTAAACAAATATCTCAGTCAAAATCACATCTCATCTTATCTAGAAATTCAACGGAAGACCTACTCGTTGCTCGCAACGAGATCTCATCTAGTTATTATTATTATTATTATGTCGCCCCGAACGAAGTCAGACATATTGATATTGTACGCATGTTTTTTTTATCCAGGCTGTTTCTCGGAGATGGCTGGGACAATCTTCCTGAAACTTTCCTTCAAGGACGATCACTGGTTGTAGTTGTGCAGTGAGGTCGTTCAGTTCCAATATGTCTACCGTTGCCATGGAAACCTGTAAAAAGCGACAAATTTTGTCCTAGAGTGTTCTCTCTGGTCCCTTAAACGTTCGTCATGAAACTTTTCTTATTTTAATGATTAGTATCTGTAGTTCTGCAACTCGTATTTAAAATTTTCATATAATCGATTATTGCCATGGAAACCAGGTGAAAGTTAAAATTCTTTAATTTCGATTTTCTCAATAACTACTCAGGCAATCGTTTTGAAACTTTCAATGTTTATTCCTTGCAATGTGTCAAAGTGATTTCTACTTTCAAAATAATTGTAATGAGTCGCTCACGGTTGCCATAGAAACGAAACAGAAAAAAAGATTCAGATGTACACATGTGTTCTCCAAGGTCTAGGTCAAAGGGTCAAAGTTCGTCGTATCCAATAAAAGTTCTTTTCACAAGGATTACATATTTGAAATACGAAAGCCCTAGTACTTACCGTTCAAACGTTATGGCTATTTACTATGTTCAAGACGCCCCCCCCCTTTTTATGAAGCACACAGCCAAGTAGAATACACAGATATAACATATACAACTTACAAGTAACTTTTTAAAATCTTCATTCATAAAATTCAGTTCCCGTCATGTGATATTTTGCCATCATTCATTCTCCTTCTGTTTTGTCTCTTGAATTTATAAATATTTTATTTTATCTATATAAAAAAAAAATAACGATTGTCAGCTGCATTTATTATCATTTCGCGTTTTCTTGTATATCTATCACTTGTATATTATTCATTTCATTAGATAGTGCAAGTATAAATTAAAAAATTGGTACGTCATTTCCATAGTTTTTATTCATTCATAAATTCTTTGATCCGCTCCTGATGGTTCGCAAAGCCTTGATCACCACTGTATACAAAACATTCATCTCGCCGAAAATGTTCATGATTCCGCTAAACTGAGAAAGTTCACACATGATTTATTATCTCATAACACACATCAGCTCTCTGCAATGCAGAAATGCTCGAATTGAAGGGGAAAATTCAGGAGTTATTGATGAGAAAAATTCAGGAGTTATTATGTCGCCCCGAACGAAGTCGGGGACGACATATTGATATTGTACGCATGTTTTTTTTATCCAGGCTGTTTCTCGGAGATGGCTGGGACAATCTTCCTGAAACTTTCCTTCAAGGACGATCACTGGTTGTAGTTGTGCAGTGAGGTCGTTCAGTTCCAATATGTCTACCGTTGCCATGGAAACCTGTAAAAAGCGACAAATTTTATCCGAGAGTGTTCTCTCTGGTCCCTTAAACGTTCGTCATGAAACTTTTCTTATTTTAATGATTAGTATCTGTAGTTCTGCAACTCGTATTTAAAATTTTCATATAATCGATTATTGCCATGGAAACCAGGTGAAAGTTAAAATTCTTTAATTTCGATTTTCTCAATAACTACTCAGGCAATCGTTTTGAAACTTTCAATGTTTATTCCTTGCAATGTGTCAAAGTGATTTCTACTTTCAAAATAATTGTAATGAGTCGCTCACGGTTGCCATAGAAACGAAACAGAAAAAAAGATTCAGATGTACACATGTGTTCTCCAAGGTCTAGGTCAAAGGGTCAAAGTTCGTCGTATCCAATAAAAGTTCTTTTCACAAGGATTACATAATTGAAATACGAAAGCCCTAGTACTTACCGTTCAAACGTTATGGCTATTTACTATGTTCAAGACGCCCCCCCCCTCTTTTATGAAGCACACAGCCAAGTAGAATACACAGATATAACATATACAACTTACAAGTAACTTTTTAAAATCTTCATTCATAAAATTCAGTTCCCGTCATGTGATATTTTGCCATCATTCATTCTCCTTCTGTTTTGTCTCTTGAATTTATAAATATTTTATTTTATCTATATAAAAAAAAATAACGATTGTCAGCTGCATTTATTATCATTTCGCGTTTTCTTGTATATCAATCACTTGTATATTATTCATTTCATTAGATAGTGCAAGTATAAATTAAAAAATTGGTACGTCATTTCCATAGTTTTTATTCATTCATAAATTCTTTGTTCCGCTCCTGATGGTTCGCAAAGCCTTGATCACCACTGTATACAAAACATTCATCTCGCCGAAAATGTTCATGATTCCGCTAAACTGAGAAAGTTCACACATGATTTATTATCTCATAACACACATCAGCTCTCTGCAATGCAGAAATGCTCGAATTGAAGGGGAAAATTCAGGAGTTATTGATGAGAAAAATTCAGGAGTTATTATGTCGCCCCGAACAGAAGTTGGGGACGACATATTGATATTGTACGCATGTTTTTTTTATCCAGGCTGTTTCTCGGAGATGGCTGGGACAATCTTCCTGAAACTTTCCTTCAAGGACGATCACTGGTTGTAGTTGTGCAGTGAGGTCGTTCAGTTCCAATATGTCTACCGTTGCCATGGAAACCTGTAAAAAGCGACAAATTTTGTCCGAGAGTGTTCTCTCTGGTCCCTTAAACGTTCGTCATGAAACTTTTCTTATTTTAATGATTAGTATCTGTAGTTCTGCAACTCGTATTTAAAATTTTCATATAATCGATTATTGCCATGGAAACCAGGTGAAAGTTAAAATTCTTTAATTTCGATTTTCTCAATAACTACTCAGGCAATCGTTTTGAAACTTTCAATGTTTATTCCTTGCAATGTGTCAAAGTGATTTCTACTTTCAAAATAATTGTAATGAGTCGCTCACGGTTGCCATAGAAACGAAACAGAAAAAAAGATTCAGATGTACACATGTGTTCTCCAAGGTCTAGGTCAAAGGGTCAAAGTTCGTCGTATCCAATAAAAGTTCTTTTCACAAGGATTACATATTTGAAATACGAAAGCCCTAGTACTTACCGTTCAAACGTTATGGCTATTTACTATGTTCAAGACGCCCCCCCCCCTCTTTTGAAGCACACAGCCAAGTAGAATACACAGATATAACATATACAACTTACAAGTAACTTTTTAAAATCTTCATTCATAAAATTCAGTTCCCGTCATGTGATATTTTGCCATCATTCATTCTCCTTCTGTTTTGTCTCTTGAATTTATAAATATTTTATTTTATCTATATAAAAAAAAAATAACGATTGTCAGCTGCATTTATTATCATTTCGCGTTTTCTTGTATATCTATCACTTGTATATTATTCATTTCATTAGATAGTGCAAGTATAAATTAAAAAATTGGTACGTCATTTCCATAGTTTTTATTCATTCATAAATTCTTTGATCCGCTCCTGATGGTTCGCAAAGCCTTGATCACCACTGTATACAAAACATTCATCTCGCCGAAAATGTTCATGATTCCGCTAAACTGAGAAAGTTCACACATGATTTATTATCTCATAACACACATCAGCTCTCTGCAATGCAGAAATGCTCGAATTGAAGGGGAAAATTCAGGAGTTATTGATGAGAAAAATTCAGGAGTTATTATGTCGCCCCGAACGAAGTCGGGGACGACATATTGATATTGTACGCATGTTTTTTTTATCCAGGCTGTTTCTCGGAGATGGCTGGGACAATCTTCCTGAAACTTTCCTTCAAGGACGATCACTGGTTGTAGTTGTGCAGTGAGGTCGTTCAGTTCCAATATGTCTACCGTTGCCATGGAAACCTGTAAAAAGCGACAAATTTTGTCCGAGAGTGTTCTCTCTGGTCCCTTAAACGTTCGTCATGAAACTTTTCTTATTTTAATGATTAGTATCTGTAGTTCTGCAACTCGTATTTAAAATTTTCATATAATCGATTATTGCCATGGAAACCAGGTGAAAGTTAAAATTCTTTAATTTCGATTTTCTCAATAACTACTCAGGCAATCGTTTTGAAACTTTCAATGTTTATTCCTTGCAATGTGTCAAAGTGATTTCTACTTTCAAAATAATTGTAATGAGTCGCTCACGGTTGCCATAGAAACGAAACAGAAAAAAAGATTCAGATGTACACATGTGTTCTCCAAGGTCTAGGTCAAAGGGTCAAAGTTCGTCGTATCCAATAAAAGTTCTTTTCACAAGGATTACATATTTGAAATACGAAAGCCCTAGTACTTACCGTTCAAACGTTATGGCTATTTACTATGTTCAAGACGCCCCCCCCCCTCTTTTTATGAAGCACACAGCCAAGTAGAATACACAGATATAACATATACAACTTACAAGTAACTTTTTAAAATCTTCATTCATAAAATTCAGTTCCCGTCATGTGATATTTTGCCATCATTCATTCTCCTTCTGTTTTGTCTCTTGAATTTATAAATATTTTATTTTATCTATATAAAAAAAAAATAACGATTGTCAGCTGCATTTATTATCATTTCGCGTTTTCTTGTATATCTATCACTTGTATATTATTCATTTCATTAGATAGTGCAAGTATAAATTAAAAAATTGGTACGTCATTTCCATAGTTTTTATTCATTCATAAATTCTTTGATCCGCTCCTGATGGTTCGCAAAGCCTTGATCACCACTGTATACAAAACATTCATCTCGCCGAAAATGTTCATGATTCCGCTAAACTGAGAAAGTTCACACATGATTTATTATCTCATAACACACATCAGCTCTCTGCAATGCAGAAATGCTCGAATTGAAGGGGAAAATTCAGGAGTTATTGATGAGAAAAATTCAGGAGTTATTATGTCGCCCCGAACGAAGTCGGGGACGACATATTGATATTGTACGCATGTTTTTTTTATCCAGGCTGTTTCTCGGAGATGGCTGGGACAATCTTCCTGAAACTTTCCTTCAAGGACGATCACTGGTTGTAGTTGTGCAGTGAGGTCGTTCAGTTCCAATATGTCTACCGTTGCCATGGAAACCTGTAAAAAGCGACAAATTTTGTCCGAGAGTGTTCTCTCTGGTCCCTTAAACGTTCGTCATGAAACTTTTCTTATTTTAATGATTAGTATCTGTAGTTCTGCAACTCGTATTTAAAATTTTCATATAATCGATTATTGCCATGGAAACCAGGTGAAAGTTAAAATTCTTTAATTTCGATTTTCTCAATAACTACTCAGGCAATCGTTTTGAAACTTTCAATGTTTATTCCTTGCAATGTGTCAAAGTGATTTCTACTTTCAAAATAATTGTAATGAGTCGCTCACGGTTGCCATAGAAACGAAACAGAAAAAAAGATTCAGATGTACACATGTGTTCTCCAAGGTCTAGGTCAAAGGGTCAAAGTTCGTCGTATCCAATAAAAGTTCTTTTCACAAGGATTACATATTTGAAATACGAAAGCCCTAGTACTTACCGTTCAAACGTTATGGCTATTTACTATGTTCAAGACGCCCCCCCCCTCTTTTTATGAAGCACACAGCCAAGTAGAATACACAGATATAACATATACAACTTACAAGTAACTTTTTAAAATCTTCATTCATAAAATTCAGTTCCCGTCATGTGATATTTTGCCATCATTCATTCTCCTTCTGTTTTGTCTCTTGAATTTATAAATATTTTATTTTATCTATATAAAAAAAAATAACGATTGTCAGCTGCATTTATTATCATTTCGCGTTTTCTTGTATATCTATCACTTGTATATTATTCATTTCATTAGATAGTGCAAGTATAAATTAAAAAATTGGTACGTCATTTCCATAGTTTTTATTCATTCATAAATTCTTTGATCCGCTCCTGATGGTTCGCAAAGCCTTGATCACCACTGTATACAAAACATTCATCTCGCCGAAAATGTTCATGATTCCGCTAAACTGAGAAAGTTCACACATGATTTATTATCTCATAACACACATCAGCTCTCTGCAATGCAGAAATGCTCGAATTGAAGGGGAAAATTCAGGAGTTATTGATGAGAAAAATTCAGGAGTTATTATGTCGCCCCGAACGAAGTCGGGGACGACATATTGATATTGTACGCATGTTTTTTTTATCCAGGCTGTTTCTCGGAGATGGCTGGGACAATCTTCCTGAAACTTTCCTTCAAGGACGATCACTGGTTGTAGTTGTGCAGTGAGGTCGTTCAGTTCCAATATGTCTACCGTTGCCATGGAAACCTGTAAAAAGCGACAAATTTTGTCCGAGAGTGGTCTCTCTGGTCCCTTAAACGTTCGTCATGAAACTTTTCTTATTTTAATGATTAGTATCTGTAGTTCTGCAACTCGTATTTAAAATTTTCATATAATCGATTATTGCCATGGAAACCAGGTGAAAGTTAAAATTCTTTAATTTCGATTTTCTCAATAACTACTCAGGCAATCGTTTTGAAACTTTCAATGTTTATTCCTTGCAATGTGTCAAAGTGATTTCTACTTTCAAAATAATTGTAATGAGTCGCTCACGGTTGCCATAGAAACGAAACAGAAAAAAAGATTCAGATGTACACATGTGTTCTCCAAGGTCTAGGTCAAAGGGTCAAAGTTCGTCGTATCCAATAAAAGTACTTTTCACAAGGATTACATATTTGAAATACGAAAGCCCTAGTACTTACCGTTCAAACGTTATGGCTATTTACTATGTTCAAGACCCCCCCCCCTCCCCCCCCCCCCCCTTTTATGAAGCACACAGCCAAGTAGATATATATATAACATATACAACTTACAAGTAACTTTTTAAAATCTTCATTCATAAAATTCAGTTCCCGTCATGTGATATTTTGCCATCATTCATTCTCCTTCTGTTTTGTCTCTTGAATTTATAAATATTTTATTTTATCTATATAAAAAAAAATAACGATTGTCAGCTGCATTTATTATCATTTCGCGTTTTCTTGTATATCTATCACTTGTATATTATTCATTTCATTAGATAGTGCAAGTATAAATTAAAAAATTGGTACGTCATTTCCATAGTTTTTATTCATTCATAAATTCTTTGATCCGCTCCTGATGGTTCGCAAAGCCTTGATCACCACTGTATACAAAACATTCATCTCGCCGAAAATGTTCATGATTCCGCTAAACTGAGAAAGTTCACACATGATTTATTATCTCATAACACACATCAGCTCTCTGCAATGCAGAAATGCTCGAATTGAAGGGGAAAATTCAGGAGTTATTGATGAGAAAAATTCAGGAGTTATTATGTCGCCCCGAACGAAGTCGGGGACGACATATTGATATTGTACGCATGTTTTTTTTATCCAGGCTGTTTCTCGGAGATGGCTGGGACAATCTTCCTGAAACTTTCCTTCAAGGACGATCACTGGTTGTAGTTGTGCAGTGAGGTCGTTCAGTTCCAATATGTCTACCGTTGCCATGGAAACCTGTAAAAAGCGACAAATTTTGTCCGAGAGTGTTCTCTCTGGTCCCTTAAACGTTCGTCATGAAACTTTTCTTATTTTAATGATTAGTATCTGTAGTTCTGCAACTCGTATTTAAAATTTTCATATAATCGATTATTGCCATGGAAACCGGGTGAAAGTTAAAATTCTTTAATTTCGATTTTCTCAATAACTACTCAGGCAATCGTTTTGAAACTTTCAATGTTTATTCCTTGCAATGTGTCAAAGTGATTTCTACTTTCAAAATAATTGTAATGAGTCGCTCACGGTTGCCATAGAAACGAAACAGAAAAAAAGATTCAGATGTACACATGTGTTCTCCAAGGTCTAGGTCAAAGGGTCAAAGTTCGTCGTATCCAATAAAAGTTCTTTTCACAAGGATTACATATTTGAAATACGAAAGCCCTAGTACTTACCGTTCAAACGTTATGGCTATTTACTATGTTCAAGACGACCCCCCCCTTTTTTTTTGAAGCACACAGCCAAGTAAAATACACAGATATAACATATACAACTTACAAGTAACTTTTTAAAATCTTCATTCATAAAATTCAGTTCCCGTCATGTGATATTTTGCCATCATTCATTCTCCTTCTGTTTTGTCTCTTAAATTTATAAATATTTTATTTTATTTATATAAAAAAAAATAACGATTGTCAGCTGCATTTATTATCATTTCGCGTTTTCTTGTATATCTATCACTTGTATATTATTCATTTCATTAGATAGTGCAAGTATAAATTAAAAAATTGGTACGTCATTTCCATAGTTTTTATTCATTCATAAATTCTTTGATCCGCTCCTGATGGTTCGCAAAGCCTTGATCACCACTGTATACAAAACATTCATCTCGCCGAAAATGTTCATGATTCCGGTAAACTGAGAAAAAAAAAAACATGCGTACAATATCAATATGTCGTCCCCGACTTCGTTCGGGGCGACATAATAACTCCTGAATTTTTCTCATCAATAACTCCTGAATTTTCCCCTTCAATTCGAGCATTTCTGCATTGCAGAGAGCTGATGTGTGTTATGAGAATGAAAAATCATGTGTGAACTTTCTCAGTTTAGCGGAATCATGAACATTTTCGGCGAGATGAATGTTTTGTATACAGTGGTGATCAAGGCTTTGCGAACCATCAGGAGTGGATCAAAGAATTTATGAATGAATAAATACTATGGAAATGACGTACCAATTTTTTAATTTATACTTGCACTATCTAATGAAATGAATAATATACAAGTGATAAATATACAAGAAAACGCGAAATGATAATAAATGCAGCTGACAATCGTTATTTTTTTTTATATAGATAAAATAAAATATTTATAAATTCAAGAGACAAAACAGAAGGAGAATGAATGATGGCAAAATATCACATGACGGGAACTGAATTTTATGAATGAAGATTTTAAAAAGTTACTTGTAAGTTGTATATGTTAAATCTGTGTATTCTACTTGGCTGTGTGCTTCAAAAAAAAAAGGGGGGGGGGTCGTCTTGAACATAGTGAATAGCCATAACGTTTGAACGGTAAGTACTAGGGCTTTCGTATTTCAAATATGTAATCCTTGTGAAAAGAACTTTTATTGGATACGACGAACTTTGACCCTTTGACCTAGACCTTGGAGAACACATGTGTACATCTGAATCTTTTTTACTGTTTCGTTTCTATGGCAACCGTGAGCGACTCATTACAATTATTTTGAAAGTAGAAATCACTTTGACACATTGCAAGGAATAAACATTGAAAGTTTCAAAACGATTGCCTGAGTAGTTATGGAGAAAATCGAAATTAAAGAATTTTAACTTTCACCTGGTTTCCATGGCAATAATCGATCATATGAAAATTTTAAATACGGGTTGCAGAACTACAGATACTAATCATTAAAATAAGAAAAGTTTCATGACGAACGTTTAAGGGACCAGAGAGAACACTCTCGGACAAAATTTGTCGCTTTTTACAGGTTTCCATGGCAACGGTAGACATATTGGAACTGAACGACCTCACTGCACAACTACAACCAGTGATCGTCCTTTAAGGAAAGTTTCAGGAAGATTGTCCCAGCCATCTCCGAGAAACAGCCTGGATAAAAAAAAACATGCGTACAATATCAATATGTCGTCCCCGACTTCGTTCGGGGCGACATAATAACTCCTGAATTTTTCTCATCAATAACTCCTGAATTTTCCCCTTCAATTCGAGCATTTCTGCATTGCAGAGAGCTGATGTGTGTTATGAGAATGAAAAATCATGTGTGAACTTTCTCAGTTTAGCGGAATCATGAACATTTTCGGCGAGATGAATGTTTTGTATACAGTGGTGATCAAGGCTTTGCGAACCATCAGGAGTGGATCAAAGAATTTATGAATGAATAAAAACTATGGAAATGTAATGACGTACCAATTTTTTAATTTATACTTGCACTATCTAATGAAATGAATAATATACAAGTGATAAATATACAAGAAAACGCGAAATGATAATAAATGCAGCTGACAATCGTTATTTTTTTTATATAGATAAAATAAAATATTTATAAATTCAAGAGACAAAACAGAAGGAGAATGAATGATGGCAAAATATCACATGACGGGAACTGAATTTTATGAATGAAGATTTTAAAAAGTTACTTGTAAGTTGTATATGTTAAATCTGTGTATTCTACTTGGCTGTGTGCTTCAAAAAAAAAAGGGGGGGGGGGGCGTCTTGAACATAGTAAATAGCCATAACGTTTGAACGGTAAGTACTAGGGCTTTCGTATTTCAAATATGTAATCCTTGTGAAAAGAACTTTTATTGGATACGACGAACTTTGACCCTTTGACCTAGACCTTGGAGAACACATGTGTACATCTGAATCTTTTTTACTGTTTCGTTTCTATGGCAACCGTGAGCGACTCATTACAATTATTTTGAAAGTAGAAATCACTTTGACACATTGCAAGGAATAAACATTGAAAGTTTCAAAACGATTGCCTGAGTAGTTATGGAGAAAATCGAAATTAAAGAATTTTAACTTTCACCTGGTTTCCATGGCAATAATCGATCATATGAAAATTTTAAATACGGGTTGCAGAACTACAGATACTAATCATTAAAATAAGAAAAGTTTCATGACGAACGTTTAAGGGACCAGAGAGAACACTCTCGGACAAAATTTGTCGCTTTTTACAGGTTTCCATGGCAACGGTAGACATATTGGAACTGAACGACCTCACTGCACAACTACAACCAGTGATCGTCCTTTAAGGAAAGTTTCAGGAAGATTGTCCCAGCCATCTCCGAGAAACAGCCTGGATAAAAAAAAACATGCGTACAATATCAATATGTCGTCCCCGACTTCGTTCGGGGCGACATAATAACTCCTGAATTTTTCTCATCAATAACTCCTGAATTTTCCCCTTCAATTCGAGCATTTCTGCATTGCAGAGAGCTGATGTGTGTTATGAGAATGAAAAATCATGTGTGAACTTTCTCAGTTTAGCGGAATCATGAACATTTTCGGCGAGATGAATGTTTTGTATACAGTAGTGATCAAGGATTTGCGAACCATCAGGAGTGGATCAAAGAATTTATGAATGAATAAAAACTATGGAAATGACGTACCAATTTTTTAATTTATACTTGCACTATCTAATGAAATGAATAATATACAAGTGATAAATATACAAGAAAACAAGAAAACGCGAAATGATAATAAATGCAGCTGACAATCGTTATTTTTTTTATATAGATAAAATAAAATATTTATAAATTCAAGAGACAAAACAGAAGGAGAATGAATGATGGCAAAATATCACATGACGGGAACTGAATTTTATGAATGAAGATTTTAAAAAGTTACTTGTAAGTTGTATATGTTAAATCTGTGTATTCTACTTGGCTGTGTGCTTCAAAAAAAAAAAGGGGGGGGGGTCGTCTTGAACATAGTAAATAGCCATAACGTTTGAACGGTAAGTACTAGGGCTTTCGTATTTCAAATATGTAATCCTTGTGAAAAGAACTTTTATTGGATACGACGAACTTTGACCCTTTGACCTAGACCTTGGAGAACACATGTGTACATCTGAATCTTTTTTACTGTTTCGTTTCTATGGCAACCGTGAGCGACTCATTACAATTATTTTGAAAGTAGAAATCACTTTGACACATTGCAAGGAATAAACATTGAAAGTTTCAAAACGATTGCCTGAGTAGTTATGGAGAAAATCGAAATTAAAGAATTTTAACTTTCACCTGGTTTCCATGGCAATAATCGATCATATGAAAATTTTAAATACGGGTTGCAGAACTACAGATACTAATCATTAAAATAAGAAAAGTTTCATGACGAACGTTTAAGGGACCAGAGAGAACACTCTCGGACAAAATTTGTCGCTTTTTACAGGTTTCCATGGCAACGGTAGACATATTGGAACTGAACGACCTCACTGCACAACTACAACCAGTGATCGTCCTTTAAGGAAAGTTTCAGGAAGATTGTCCCAGCCATCTCCGAGAAACAGCCTGGATAAAAAAAACATGCGTACAATATCAATATGTCGTCCCCGACTTCGTTCGGGGCGACATAATAACTCCTGAATTTTTCTCATCAATAACTCCTGAATTTTCCCCTTCAATTCGAGCATTTCTGCATTGCAGAGAGCTGATGTGTGTTATGAGAATGAAAAATCATGTGTGAACTTTCTCAGTTTAGCGGAATCATGAACATTTTCGGCGAGATGAATGTTTTGTATACAGTGGTGATCAAGGCTTTGCGAACCATCAGGAGTGGATCAAAGAATTTATGAATGAATAAAAACTATGGAAATGACGTACCAATTTTTTAATTTATACTTGCACTATCTAATGAAATGAATAATATACAAGTGATAAATATACAAGAAAACGCGAAATGATAATAAATGCAGCTGACAATCGTTATTTTTTTTATATAGATAAAATAAAATATTTATAAATTCAAGAGACAAAACAGAAGGAGAATGAATGATGGCAAAATATCACATGACGGGAACTGAATTTTATGAATGAAGATTTTAAAAAGTTACTTGTAAGTTGTATATGTTAAATCTGTGTATTCTACTTGGCTGTGTGCTTCAAAAAAAAAGGGGGGGGGGTCGTCTTGAACATAGTAAATAGCCATAACGTTTGAACGGTAAGTACTAGGGCTTTCGTATTTCAAATATGTAATCCTTGTGAAAAGAACTTTTATTGGATACGACGAACTTTGACCCTTTGACCTAGACCTTGGAGAACACATGTGTACATCTGAATCTTTTTTACTGTTTCGTTTCTATGGCAACCGTGAGCGACTCATTACAATTATTTTGAAAGTAGAAATCACTTTGACACATTGCAAGGAATAAACATTGAAAGTTTCAAAACGATTGCCTGAGTAGTTATGGAGAAAATCGAAATTAAAGAATTTTAACTTTCACCTGGTTTCCATGGCAATAATCGATCATATGAAAATTTTAAATACGGGTTGCAGAACTACAGATACTAATCATTAAAATAAGAAAAGTTTCATGACGAACGTTTAAGGGACCAGAGAGAACACTCTCGGACAAAATTTGTCGCTTTTTACAGGTTTCCATGGCAACGGTAGACATATTGGAACTGAACGACCTCACTGCACAACTACAACCAGTGATCGTCCTTTAAGGAAAGTTTCAGAATTGATGAATAATTATTAATGATATAAATAAATAAATTTATAATTTTAAAAGAAAAAATAAAATGAGATAATGTTGGAAAATATAAATGAGGAATGAAATATATAATAAGATGTAAAAATTATGAATGATTATGTAAATTATATTTTGATTGTTTTGTAAAAAAAAATTAGGGGGTCTTGAATATAATAGCATCGTTTATAGTAATGCTAGGGCTTTCGAATTTAAAGGTAATCTTGAAAAAATTTATATCTTGAACGTAACTTTGACCTTGATTGGAAAACATGTGACTTAAATTTTTTTCTTTTGTTATATGAACTTTGAGCCTTTCTTATTGGGAAACGTGAATCACTTTACTTTTTAAGTATAAACATTATTGAAAACGATGCCTGATAATTATTGAAAATCGAAATCAAGTTTGAAATTTCGGAATTAAAATTAAATTTCATATAATTTTAATAGTTGAAATAAAATACTAATTAAACTACGAATTTCATGAATAACGTTAGCGGAATCATGAACATTTTCGGCGAGATGAATGTTTTGTATACAGTGGTGACCAAGGCTTTGCGAACCATCAGAGATGATCAAAGAATTTATGAATGAATAAAAAACTATGGAAATGACGTACCAATTTTTTAATTTATACTTGCACTATCTAATGAAATGAATAATATACAAGTGATAAATATACAAGAAAACGCAAATGATAATAAATGCAGCTGACAATCGTTATTTTTTTTTATATAGATAAAATAAAATATTTATAAATTCAAGAGACAAAACAGAAGGAGAATGAATGATGGCAAAATATCACATGACGGGAACTGAATTTTATGAATGAAGATTTTTTAAAAAGTTACTTGTAAGTTGTATATGTTATATTTTTGTATTTTACTTGGCTGTGTGCTTAAAAAAAAAAGGGGGGGGTCGTCTAAACATGTAAATACCATAACGTTTGAACGGTAAGTACTAGGGCTTTCGTTTTCAAAT